>NC_141279.1:13195000-13197886 GCF_054856545.1 Hippocampus guttulatus
GGTTAGGGTTAGGGTTAGGGTTAGGGTTAGGGTTAGGGTTAGGGTTAGGGTTAGGGTTAGGGTTAGGGTTAGGGTTAGGGTTAGGGTTAGGGTTAGGGTTAGGGTTAGGGTTAGGGTTAGGGTTAGGGTTAGGGTTAGGGTTAGGGTTAGGGTTAGGGTTAGGGTTAGGGTTAGGGTTAGGGTTAGGGTTAGGGTTAGGGTTAGGGTTAGGGTTAGGGTTAGGGTTAGGGTTAGGGTTAGGGTTAGGGTTAGGGTTAGGGTTAGGGTTAGGGTTAGGGTTAGGGTTAGGGTTAGGGTTAGGGTTAGGGTTAGGGTTAGGGTTAGGGTTAGGGTTAGGGTTAGGGTTAGGGTTAGGGTTAGGGTTAGGGTTAGGGTTAGGGTTAGGGTTAGGGTTAGGGTTAGGGTTAGGGTTAGGGTTAGGGTTAGGGTTAGGGTTAGGGTTAGGGTTAGGGTTAGGGTTAGGGTTAGGGTTAGGGTTAGGGTTGGTTAGGGTTAGGGTTAGGGTTAGGGTTAGGGTTAGGGTTAGGGTTAGGGTTAGGGTTAGGGTTAGGGTTAGGGTTAGGGTTAGGGTTAGGGTTAGGGTTAGGGTTAGGGTTAGGGTTAGGGTTAGGGTTAGGGTTAGGGTTAGGGTTAGGGTTAGGGTTAGGGTTAGGGTTAGGGTTAGGGTTAGGGTTAGGGTTAGGGTTAGGGTTAGGGTTAGGGTTAGGGTTAGGAGGTTAGGGTTAGGGTTAGGGTTAGGGTTAGGGTTAGGGTTAGGGTTAGGGTTAGGGTTAGGGTTAGGGTTAGGGTTAGGGTTAGGGTTAGGGTTAGGGTTAGGGTTAGGGTTAGGGTTAGGGTTAGGGTTAGGGTTAGGGTTAGGGTTAGGGTTAGGGTTAGGGTTAGGGTTAGGGTTAGGGTTAGGGTTAGGGTTAGGGTTAGGGTTAGGGTTAGGGTTAGGGTTAGGGTTAGGGTTAGGGTTAGGGTTAGGGTTAGGGTTAGGGTTAGGGTTAGGGTTAGGGTTAGGGTTAGGGTTAGGGTTAGGGTTAGGGTTAGGGTTAGGGTTAGGGTTAGGGTTAGGGTTAGGGTTAGGGTTAGGGTTAGGGTTAGGGTTAGGGTTAGGGTTAGGGTTAGGGTTAGGGTTAGGGTTAGGGTTAGGGTTAGGGTTAGGGTTAGGGTTAGGGTTAGGGTTAGGGTTAGGGTTAGGGTTAGGGTTAGGGTTAGGGTTAGGGTTAGGGTTAGGGTTAGGGTTAGGGTTAGGGTTAGGGTTAGGGTTAGGGTTAGGGTTAGGGTTAGGGTTAGGGTTAGGGTTAGGGTTAGGGTTAGGGTTAGGGTTAGGGTTAGGGTTAGGGTTAGGGTTAGGGTTAGGGTTAGGGTTAGGGTTAGGGTTAGGGTTAGGGTTAGGGTTAGGGTTAGGGTTAGGGTTAGGGTTAGGGTTAGGGTTAGGGTTAGGGTTAGGGTTAGGGTTAGGGTTAGGGTTAGGGTTAGGGTTAGGGTTAGGGTTAGGGTTAGGGTTAGGGTTAGGGTTAGGGTTAGGGTTAGGGTTAGGGTTAGGGTTAGGGTTAGGGTTAGGGTTAGGGTTAGGGTTAGGGTTAGGGTTAGGGTTAGGGTTAGGGTTAGGGTTAGGGTTAGGGTTAGGGTTAGGGTTAGGGTTAGGGTTAGGGTTAGGGTTAGGGTTAGGGTTAGGGTTAGGGTTAGGGTTAGGGTTAGGGTTAGGGTTAGGGTTAGGGTTAGGGTTAGGGTTAGGGTTAGGGTTAGGGTTAGGGTTAGGGTTAGGGTTAGGGTTAGGGTTAGGGTTAGGGTTAGGGTTAGGGTTAGGGTTAGGGTTAGGGTTAGGGTTAGGGTTAGGGTTAGGGTTAGGGTTAGGGTTAGGGTTAGGGTTAGGGTTAGGGTTAGGGTTAGGGTTAGGGTTAGGGTTAGGGTTAGGGTTAGGGTTAGGGTTAGGGTTAGGGTTAGGGTTAGGGTTAGGGTTAGGGTTAGGGTTAGGGTTAGGGTTAGGGTTAGGGTTAGGGTTAGGGTTAGGGTTAGGGTTAGGGTTAGGGTTAGGGTTAGGGTTAGGGTTAGGGTTAGGGTTAGGGTTAGGGTTAGGGTTAGGGTTAGGGTTAGGGTTAGGGTTAGGGTTAGGGTTAGGGTTAGGGTTAGGGTTAGGGTTAGGGTTAGGGTTAGGGTTAGGGTTAGGGTTAGGGTTAGGGTTAGGGTTAGGGTTAGGGTTAGGGTTAGGGTTAGGGTTAGGGTTAGGGTTAGGGTTAGGGTTAGGGTTAGGGTTAGGGTTAGGGTTAGGGTTAGGGTTAGGGTTAGGGTTAGGGTTAGGGTTAGGGTTAGGGTTAGGGTTAGGGTTAGGGTTAGGGTTAGGGTTAGGGTTAGGGTTAGGGTTAGGGTTAGGGTTAGGGTTAGGGTTAGGGTTAGGGTTAGGGTTAGGGTTAGGGTTAGGGTTAGGGTTAGGGTTAGGGTTAGGGTTAGGGTTAGGGTTAGGGTTAGGGTTAGGGTTAGGGTTAGGGTTAGGGTTAGGGTTAGGGTTAGGGTTAGGGTTAGGGTTAGGGTTAGGGTTAGGGTTAGGGTTAGGGTTAGGGTTAGGGTTAGGGTTAGGGTTAGGGTTAGGGTTAGGGTTAGGGTTAGGGTTAGGGTTAGGGTTAGGGTTAGGGTTAGGGTTAGGGTTAGGGTTAGGGTTAGGGTTAGGGTTAGGGTTAGGGTTAGGGTTAGGGTTAGGGTTAGGGTTAGGGTTAGGGTTAGGGTTAGGGTTAGGGTTAGGGTTAGGGTTAGGGTTAGGGTTAGGGTTAGGGTTAGGGTTAGGGTTAGGGTTAGGGTTAGGGTTAGGGTTAGGGTTAGGGTTAGGGTTAGGGTTAGGGTTAGGGTTAGGGTTAGGGTTAGGGTTAGGGTTAGGGTTAGGGTTAGGGTTAGGGTTAGGGTTAG
>NC_141280.1:0-2500 GCF_054856545.1 Hippocampus guttulatus
CTAACCCTAACCCTAACCCTAACCCTAACCCTAACCCTAACCCTAACCCTAACCCTAACCCTAACCCTAACCCTAACCCTAACCCTAACCCTAACCCTAACCCTAACCCTAACCCTAACCCTAACCCTAACCCTAACCCTAACCCTAACCCTAACCCTAACCCTAACCCTAACCCTAACCCTAACCCTAACCCTAACCCTAACCCTAACCCTAACCCTAACCCTAACCCTAACCCTAACCCTAACCCTAACCCTAACCCTAACCCTAACCCTAACCCTAACCCTAACCCTAACCCTAACCCTAACCCTAACCCTAACCCTAACCCTAACCCTAACCCTAACCCTAACCCTAACCCTAACCCTAACCCTAACCCTAACCCTAACCCTAACCCTAACCCTAACCCTAACCCTAACCCTAACCCTAACCCTAACCCTAACCCTAACCCTAACCCTAACCCTAACCCTAACCCTAACCCTAACCCTAACCCTAACCCTAACCCTAACCCTAACCCTAACCCTAACCCTAACCCTAACCCTAACCCTAACCCTAACCCTAACCCTAACCCTAACCCTAACCCTAACCCTAACCCTAACCCTAACCCTAACCCTAACCCTAACCCTAACCCTAACCCTAACCCTAACCCTAACCCTAACCCTAACCCTAACCCTAACCCTAACCCTAACCCTAACCCTAACCCTAACCCTAACCCTAACCCTAACCCTAACCCTAACCCTAACCCTAACCCTAACCCTAACCCTAACCCTAACCCTAACCCTAACCCTAACCCTAACCCTAACCCTAACCCTAACCCTAACCCTAACCCTAACCCTAACCCTAACCCTAACCCTAACCCTAACCCTAACCCTAACCCTAACCCTAACCCTAACCCTAACCCTAACCCTAACCCTAACCCTAACCCTAACCCTAACCCTAACCCTAACCCTAACCCTAACCCTAACCCTAACCCTAACCCTAACCCTAACCCTAACCCTAACCCTAACCCTAACCCTAACCCTAACCCTAACCCTAACCCTAACCCTAACCCTAACCCTAACCCTAACCCTAACCCTAACCCTAACCCTAACCCTAACCCTAACCCTAACCCTAACCCTAACCCTAACCCTAACCCTAACCCTAACCCTAACCCTAACCCTAACCCTAACCCTAACCCTAACCCTAACCCTAACCCTAACCCTAACCCTAACCCTAACCCTAACCCTAACCCTAACCCTAACCCTAACCCTAACCCTAACCCTAACCCTAACCCTAACCCTAACCCTAACCCTAACCCTAACCCTAACCCTAACCCTAACCCTAACCCTAACCCTAACCCTAACCCTAACCCTAACCCTAACCCTAACCCTAACCCTAACCCTAACCCTAACCCTAACCCTAACCCTAACCCTAACCCTAACCCTAACCCTAACCCTAACCCTAACCCTAACCCTAACCCTAACCCTAACCCTAACCCTAACCCTAACCCTAACCCTAACCCTAACCCTAACCCTAACCCTAACCCTAACCCTAACCCTAACCCTAACCCTAACCCTAACCCTAACCCTAACCCTAACCCTAACCCTAACCCTAACCCTAACCCTAACCCTAACCCTAACCCTAACCCTAACCCTAACCCTAACCCTAACCCTAACCCTAACCCTAACCCTAACCCTAACCCTAACCCTAACCCTAACCCTAACCCTAACCCTAACCCTAACCCTAACCCTAACCCTAACCCTAACCCTAACCCTAACCCTAACCCTAACCCTAACCCTAACCCTAACCCTAACCCTAACCCTAACCCTAACCCTAACCCTAACCCTAACCCTAACCCTAACCCTAACCCTAACCCTAACCCTAACCCTAACCCTAACCCTAACCCTAACCCTAACCCTAACCCTAACCCTAACCCTAACCCTAACCCTAACCCTAACCCTAACCCTAACCCTAACCCTAACCCTAACCCTAACCCTAACCCTAACCCTAACCCTAACCCTAACCCTAACCCTAACCCTAACCCTAACCCTAACCCTAACCCTAACCCTAACCCTAACCCTAACCCTAACCCTAACCCTAACCCTAACCCTAACCCTAACCCTAACCCTAACCCTAACCCTAACCCTAACCCTAACCCTAACCCTAACCCTAACCCTAACCCTAACCCTAACCCTAACCCTAACCCTAACCCTAACCCTAACCCTAACCCTAACCCTAACCCTAACCCTAACCCTAACCCTAACCCTAACCCTAACCCTAACCCTAACCCTAACCCTAACCCTAACCCTAACCCTAACCCTAACCCTAACCCTAACCCTAACCCTAACCCTAACCCTAACCCTAACCCTAACCCTAACCCTAACCCTAACCCTAACCCTAACCCTAACCCTAACCCTAACCCTAACCCTAACCCTAACCCTAACCCTAACCCTAACCCTAACCCTAACCCTAACCCTAACCCTAACCCTAACCCTAACCCTAACCCTAACCCTAACCCTAACCCTAA